>NC_057805.1:276037655-276065336 GCF_018294505.1 Triticum aestivum
GGAGGGGGGTTTGGGGAATATTATTGGCTAGTTGGCCGAAGGGCGGTTGAATCGGATTTGGGGGGAATTTTTGGGTGTTGGGGGGGGGAGGATTTTCGCTCGGTGGGCGGGGGGAGTTTGGTGCATGGTCGGTTTCTCCAAGTGCAGTCCCATGTGTCAGTGAAGAGGCAAGCCGAAGCGCGTTCCGTTTGCGTGAGCCGTGTGCAGGCTGAACGTGTGTGGGGTGCAATGCGACTGTGACAGGAGTGCTGTGAGTGTACCGCCTTTTTTCCTTTTAAACTAGGTGCTTCGCCCCCTCAAAAAAAATTTGTTGCTTCACGCGATCCACCGATACTACTACTATTAATCCGGTAATCCCGACTAAAACGGCGCGGCCGGGTCTTTTCCCGCGCGATATGCTGGGAGGTTGGCTTAGTTGGGTTTTTTAGGACGAGTAATGCTACACCTACGTAATCCCAGTTACGTAATTAACGTAATGTGAAACGTGTGAGCTGTTGATTGTAGATTGGGGGGAGGGAGGGGCCCACCACCATGTATATTATTGTGAAAGTTCATATACACCGGCCAAGATTAATGCAAACACGACAGATTTTCATTACATTTCGAACTTTTATAGCACAGAAAAATAAAAGAAACCCGACCCTAAATCTATTCTACGGCGGCGACCGACGTCCTCCATCTGCGATCTCTATGTACGGGGGTGGGGTACAAGACCCGTGAAGTGAATGTGCGGTCTCCGGCGAGGAAGAGTAGAACACGGGATACGGACCGGCTAGTTGGCACACCATGCCCTGCCGCCTCCCATGCCCTACTCATCCTCGGAGGAGTCCCCGACCTCGGCGGTGCCGGACGTTGGATGGCGGCAAGTAGGGCGCGTGGCTGATGGTGCTCCCGTCGTCGGCCGCCAGCGTGGCGGTCGCGTTCGCATCCGGCTACGCCGCTATTGCGTCGTGAGAGGCGAATTGAGCGAGGGCGGCGACCTCGAGCTTCATCCCCGAAGACAAGCTCTCCCGCAGAGCGTTCGCACTTGCGGTCATGGCGGATGTGGTGCCAGGTAGGAGGACGATGCACTATGGTGTGGAGGTTAGCTGGGCGTTGCCGCTTTAAGTACCGCATTCCGGTGAGGCCAAGCGTCCGGGTGCGTCATTAAGAGGATGGTTAATAGTATAGCCAGCTGCTGGCTATAAGCCAGTGCCATGTCATCTACAACCCATCTTATAGCCAACATGTATAATAGTAGATCAAAAGAGTGTACTACTTTTTTATTATGTGGCCCACCTTTCATTCTCACAAAGTGCCTAGGAGCACGTGCTAGAGCTGGCTCTTCACGAAGAGCCCGCTTACCTTCTCTCTCCTCTTCTCTTTGCTCCAACTAAGCATAAATATACTAGTTTATTCCTTATAGCCCGCTGACTCAGCTCTACTATACTTGCTCTAAGTCGCCGGAGTTGGTTCCTCGGGCACCGAGCCTCTTAACGACGACATACGAATGGACGACATGAATGCAGGCAGCTGGCGCCGGCTGGGAACGCACCGCGCGACGGCGCGAGGGACGAGGGTTTTGGTGTGCCAGGGTAGTCAGCTGCGGTCGTGGCAACGTTGGAGATGCCCTTTCCTCACATGCGATCCCCGCATGTCATTGAAAAAACAAGACGACCCGGCATGGTCTCAGGTCCAGAGGATGCAGTTGGCCGCGTTACACCACTCCGCGGACGCGTCGCGGCGCCCGGTGCATCCTTGACGAGCCGGGTGTTGGGGTGTGTTTGGATTGTGGCCAAAGTGCACCTTACCAAAATTTTGGTCATGACCCAAAGATTGGTCTTTGTTTGGATGGTTGCCATTTTTTGGCATGCAAATGAACTCTAGCCAACTCTAGTTAATTTTTCTTGCCAATGTCGGCCAAATCATGGGCAACCAATACCTCAACCAAAATTTTGGTCATGACCCAAAGATTGGTCTTTGTTTGGATGGTTGCCATTTCTTTGGCATGCCAATGAACTCTAGCCAACTCTAGTTCATTTTTCTTGGCAATGTCGGCCAAATCATGGGCAACCAATACCTCAACCAAAATTTTGGCTACCCAATGCTTTGATGGGACAACCTTGGGCACAAACCAAACACACCGTTGGTCATGCCACAACACTAACGCCACCCTCGGCACACTAAAACCGACCGTGTCTAGCAACGATATGAGCGTGTCGCTCACCGCGGTCGCCGTGTCCAGAGGCGGTGCTGGAGCTACGCCCCGTTGTTGGCCCCAACGACCCACATGAACAGTTGTCGGTGGCGAGGAGGTCGTGGGCCAGCTGCTCCATTGGACTAGTCTGCGCTACGTCGTCCCCACATGTCGGTTTCCCTGTTTTCCCGGCCATATTGGAGCGTCAGTGCTCCGCGTTGCGCATTAGGCCTTTCACTATGTAGGCCAAGCGACACAACTTATTGTTTATTTGAGCCATTCAAGTATAATCATGTGGCGTTTGCTTATTTCTCATTCCTCTCCAACCCTCTTCCCCATCGATCATGTCGCCCTCCAGTCGAGTCCATCCTCCCGCATGCCTCATTTGAACATTCCGCCGAGTATCATTCGCATGTACCCACCCTAGTCCTCTTTCAATAGATCTCCGAACCCCGAGATGAAATCGAGAGGGAACGAGTGGGGGCACGTGATACGTAAGGCGGATTCAAAATTTTGAACCGGTGATCATAGCATCCGCAAATCATATATAAAGGGTATTCAATGTTCGTTTTGTTTTTGAACGTACAATATACTCCCCCTATCCTTTCTAGTTTACATATAAGTTTTATGTGTAGTCAAAGTATCTCTACTTTCATCAAAAAGGTATCAACATTCAACAACGCCCAATCAATATTGTTAGATTCGTACGTACTCCTAGATTTGTACTCAAGATGGTTTCCAATTTGACTATTGACAAGATTAATAGTACATGAGATGTATAATGTGAAAATTATATCATTAGAAACTCCTTTCACATACAAATTTGACCGTATGCTTTGTGTAAGTTGCATGTCATATATTATTACTCTAACATTTGGTCAAAGTTAGCATCGAAAAACGCATTAGACCCTGTATGCTTTGTGTAAGTTGCATGTCATATATTATTACTCTAACATTTGTGTAAGTTGCATGCCATATATTATTACTCTAACATTTGGTCAAAGTAGTATAGTGGAAGTGGATCCTCTGACGTAGGTATCCCTGCCTTACCCTCCCTTTCGGTCACTTACTGGCGGACCCCATGCTTGTTAGGCCCCGCATGTCAGTTATTCAATGGGTTCGGCCACGTCAGGGGATCCTCATCCGTAGTATACTCCCTCTATTTTTATTTACTCCGCATAAAACGGAGGGAGTGGTGCTATAATAAATGACGCGGGCGGGGGAGGGGGAGGGACGTCGGTTTGCTCTCAACTGCGGTCCCACAAGCGAGCAAAAACGCAAGACGAAGCGCGTTCCATTCGGTGAGTGACGTGGAGGGTCCAGCATGCCGGGCTGCAACGCGAACGCAACAAGAGCGATGTACAGTCAAAACCGATTGACCGGTCGTCACCGGAACCACTATTCACACCAGAACCTTCGCTGCTCGGCCTACGCCAGCCACTGCCCTAAAACCACACCAAATCTCCAGCCCATTCCCCCACCTTTCGATCCCCTAGCCCGCATCAAGCGTCCCCTAGTTCGCCGGAAAGCCATGGTGCACCGCAAGATCACTTACTACAAGATGCTGACGCCGGAGCGCCGCGCAGAAATCGCGGCGGCAGTCGGCGCCACAGACCTCCGTTCCCAAGCTCGCTTTGCGGCAGGCCAATCCCTGAGTTCTCTGGAGCTAAGCTACAAGGAGGAGGAATCCGATCCAATGTTCATGGCGGAGGTCGCGGCGGAGAAGGCCCCCGATGGGTATGAGACGATGGACGTCGACTTCGTGCCGGCGTCCGAGTCCCCAATGGTGCAGGCGGACCAGCGGTTCAACATGGCGATACTAAAGGAGGACCGGGAGGCAGAGGCTCAACTCGACGCGGAGCGCGCGCAAGCCGCTGCCACCGAGGCTCTCCTGCAGGCGGAACCGGATGTCGTGGATGTGAACCGGGCGGCGGAGGCTCAACTTGAGGCGGAGCGCGCGGATGCCGCTGCCCTCGAGGCCCTCCTGCAAGCGGAACCGGACGTCCTGGACTTGAACCGGGCGGCAGAGGCTCGACTCGACGCAGAGCGCGCGGATGCCGCTCTCATCGACGCCCTCCTGCAGGCGGAACCGGACGTCCTGGACTTGAACCGGGCGGCGGAGGCTCGACTCGACGCGGAGCGCGCGGATGCCACTGCCATCGAGGCCCTCCTGCAGGCGGAACCGGACGTCCTCGACTTGAACCGGGCTGTGCTCTCGTCCGTGTAGAGCACTCGCACGCTCTGCTTGAACGAGTAGCTGGAGGCCGAGGACAACCACGGTGCGGAGACACACGTCGGCAGCGACGGCTGGTTCGCACCGGCAGCCAAAGACGACGAGGCCGTCTCTTTCCGCGAGCAGTGATAGTTTTTCTTTATGTTGTTGTTTCGATGGATCTTTTGCTGTGTAAAAACATATATTTGTTATGCAAGTCGCCTGACTTGGGTCAGTCTACCATTTCAGGCGGTTGGATGAATATCCTACATCTCCTAACCCTTCTTTCCTTCTTCCTCACCTCTTCTTCTTCCCCAACAGACCACCGCACGGGCCGTACGTATACTCCCCAACATGCGGTTGGATAAACATACTCTATGAACGAAAATTATGTGTCAGCGATAGGATGGCTGAGTTTGGTTTGTTCACATGCGACAACACGTGTCAGTGAGGGTGCGTTCCCTTGGTTGGGTTTGCGGCGTGCAGGAGCGACTGTGTGAGGGTGCGGTGCGACCGCGGCATGCAGGAGCGACCGTGTGAGGGTGCGGTGCGACCGCGACAGCCGTGCGCAAGTGTACCTCCTTCTCATTTTGAAAACTTTAGGCAAGCTTGGCAAAAATGTGTGGCGAAGTTTGGCAATGCAAGGCCTAGACCCAAACAGGATAAGTACGTACGTACTAGGAGTACTAGTGTTAAAAAAGAAAGGCGGGGTTTTCCTTCATGGGATTTAATCGATACAAATCCTCATTTCACGTGTCAATTAATGCGCATTTTTTTCTCCAAAGACCAAAGAGCTAACCATCTCACTCCTCATCGCTTGATTAATGCAGCGCCATGCAAACCAACCTTCTCACTTCCCCATGCATGCAGGGGATATTAATGTCCTTGGTTGCTAACCCCATCAATTTTGCCTCGATTAGTGTTAGTGGCCCTTTGCAATTGTAATTTTGATATACTGGCCTTGTGTACAAAAAAATGGAGGTAGTAACTATATTTGACTTCCTTCCCCATTGCGGTGACGTCGACGATATCTTTTTTTTGGTGGTTTGGCGAAGTGCGTTCGACGGAGAACACCATTGACGGAGACCATGGTAAGTCGTTCGCAAGTGCCGCCTGCAAGCCGAGACAACCGCCTTATTTGCATCCAGGAGGTCCTTTACTAGTACTACTAGGAGTACTAGTGCAGTGAGATGGTTTCTCGAAGAAGACGATGGAGAAGCGGAGTCAGCAAAGAGTGAAATGATGGTTGCTTCGTCCGTGCTTTTCTGATTTGACGCCTCACTACTTTGTGATTTGTGATAGAAGGGACAGGGGAGTAGACTCGGTGCTCTATACTATACTACATGTGTCCAAGCATGGGAGAAAGAGGAGAGACGTTGCATTTTTCTATTCCTTCAATCAATCAATCTGGGAGCTTCGGTTCCATCTTTTTGGCTTTGGCAACACCGTCCACAATGGTTCCCACGATGCCAAAAGCTATTTTCACATTTGGCTACACATTGTGGATGCCCTTAACCGTACCACTTGGTTTTGCTCCTGTGTGCTATCTATACAAATATCAATTATATTGATCTAAAAAATTATAGAATCAAGATTAGTAAAAAGGAGGTGATTTTGCCGCGTGGATGGCGAGGGAGGTTTCTTATTTGAGCAATGCTACATCCACGTAATGGTTTACGTAAAGTTACGAACTGATGTGATGTGGGACTATTTGATTGGATTAAAGGAGAGGATTAGGCCCACCCAGCCTTAAAATCAGGGGGGCATATATAGATTAGATGGAAAGTATACGTAGCAGCTACGTAGCCCTTTGTAAGTCTAGGATTAGGCTTCTTATTTTTGGAGGACGTTGTCCTGGCGGTTTGCTAACATGCGGTCCCACGTGTCAGTGCTTTACCAAGCCGATCCGCGTCCCACATGAGGCAGAACAACGGCAGAAGCAACACGTGGTTAAGTTGTAGAAGATGAGGCAGAAGCGGATTCAGCAACGAGTGAAATGATGGTTGCTTCGTCCCTCCAACTTAACTGCGGGAAAAGTGCAGCTTGTGATTTGACGCCTCATTGCTCATTACTACGCCGGCGCCATGACTGGGGTGCTTCACCCCGGCTGCTCTACACTGTATTCCGGTATGGCACGTGGACCCGGTAGCTTGATTTCCCACATGTCGGCGAAAGGGACTAGAAGATTTATGAAAGCGAGCGCTCCACTCTTACGACGGAGGAGTAGACGACACGACGGCCCAGTGAACTGTCACTTGTAGTACTGTATAGTACTATAGTTTTGCTATTTCGCATGATCCATCGATACAAACCCGATTAAACAGGAAAGGGTGGGATTTTTCCCGCGCGGTAGATGATACTGGCCATACATTTCAAAGGCAATTTTAATGTATGCAAACTGAATAATTATAAGTAACAATATGATATCTAGTAAAACTAAAAACACATATGATTTATTGTGTTAGAGTGTAGTAGTAGTGCTGTATTCCATAGTTGTTAGATGTAACATGCGAGAACGTGTAGAGATGTAGTTTTGAAGGGCCTACAAAGAGAAAAGCGTAATACGGTCACCGAACTTCAGAATAAGCTGATTACGGTCACTATATACGTTTTGCGGTGATTATACGGTCACTTTCTCACAGTTCAGCATCGGATTTCACTCTGTTGACCGGCCAAATAGTCTGCGTGGCGCCATGTTGACTAGTTAAATTGACCACGTTCCTTGTGGGTCCCACCTGTCAGTTCGCATAGGCAAAAGGTCAGATAAACACAAATTTACGCAGGCGCGACAAGGCTCCAACCCATGCGCGGGAATCACCTGGTTGTGTATGTGTCTGTCAGGGCCTGATGTGTGCGCATGCACGTGTAGGTTGAGCACTTGAGCGTGAGAGTGTGTGTTGGTCGTGTGGTGTACTGGTGTGTGCATGCATGCGTGCGTGTGTGCGTGTGAGTGTTGCGTGCGTGCGTGGCTGCGTGTGTACGTGTGAGTGTTGCGTGCATGTGTTTGTGTGAGTGTTGCGTGGATGCAGTTCGTGTGCATGCGTGCGTGTGTGTATAATCACCACGCCAGCTCCTGTGTGTTAAAACAGACGGCTCAGCATACCAATACAAGGCCACCTTGTCCGCTGTGCCCGCGGTCATGACTTCGAACCACCGGCCAAATATTTTTTGTCGTTTGTTTTCATTCTTACTAGCAAGATGCCCGTGCGTTGCACGTAACATCAAGATGCATTTGTATGACTTGTTTATCTTGTGAGAGAAAATGATGAACGAGGGAAGGCCTTATTTGCAAACGTGGAGAGGTGTGTGGGTACCTTTTTGCAAAATTGCCATAGTTTCTTTCCTATCCGTCAGATATAAATCGGACGGCCTATATTGCAGGATGGCAGGCACACCATCGTCACCAACTCTGTTTTTTATAAGAGTGTATTTTATGTATTTTATAAGAGTGTAGATGGAGAGTAGATACAAGTCGACAGGTGGGCACGATGGTAGTGAGATAATGTGATGCAACACTAGAGGTGCCACGTGGAGCGTTTAACTAGTCAACTAGTCATGTCATGAGCAAATACAGAGTTGTACGGTGAGCCCGTGACTGTATAATAACCACTAAACGTAAATGGTGACCGTAATGAGTGGATTCTGAAGTCCAATGTATGTATCGTGCTTTCGCTTCAAATACAATGATCGTCATTGCATATATCGCGAGAGAAAGATGAAACATGCGTGAATTTTCTGGGGGCTTACTTTTAGAGGACCTGGAGATAGTTTTGTGTGCATATGTGAAAGGGGCGTACAAGGGGGGTATGCGATGGAGAGAGAGATGCTCTTCGTTTCTCTTTATTATGACTAACTTTGTATATAGTATAAAAATATACAAATTCACAGTGCGGAATAAATATCATTGTGGGCACCATGCAATGCAAATTAGCGTTCGTACTCCTCCATATAACGTTGTAATGTTGTATATATGTAGAAACTCTAAAATAAATTTTTGGCCACACTTCATTCAAAAGGAATGTTGTATGCGAAATAAACATGAAGAGAGGGCTTTTTAGATCAATGGGGTACGTGATGTAACATGTGTGAATGTGTAGTTGATGCATTTGGCGGGGCCTAGAGAGGTATGTGTGTGTATTACGTATTCGAGAGAGGCATGGATAGAGGGGCCGACTGGGGGGGCGTGGGAGAGAGCACAAGAAATGAGAGTGGTCTAGAGAGAGAGAGACGAATATGATGTCACGACAAGAGATTCCATTCCCTTGAGTGTGTATATGCAAGGGGGAGGGAATAGAGGCACCAGGAGAAATTTTCTGTGTGTGTGGTGTTTGTGTTGGTATGTGTGGGTGTGAGAAGATAATGAGACGTGGGGGCAGAGGGTGTGTCACCGCCTGAGGTCCGGTGGGTCGAGGTGAGGCCCTTCGTTCGGTTCTGACCTGCGCCACATTGGTCGGCCCGTGACGCATTTAGGAAGACCCATGGATGACTAGTCGTACAAGGCAAAGATAGCAGAATTGTGAAGGACTGTATGTCCACTGACAAAGCCGGCTAGGATTTTTAACCCTAGGTTCTCGGACTAAGGTAACCCCTTTATCTCTGATATTACTATTCATCCAACCTAACTTTAAGGGGCATCCTACAGAAGGCTCTGCTAGAATCATACTCGTCGATTAGGAAGAGAGGTGTGAGACAATGCGTGAAAGACAGGCGTAAAGATAATGTGCGTACATGAGACACGTAGGCAGGTCCATGTATATAGAAAGGGTCGATGAGGATTGTGCGTGTGTATGTTTGCGAGAGGAAGAGTGCTTGTGATAAAGGTTAGTGAAAACAGTTGTAAATGGTTACGAGAGGGAGGGAGGGTTATATCTAGAGCATGTGTGCGAGAAAGACACCTCGGGAGAGAGTGTGTGAGCATGTGTGAGAGACCACCGATGGAGATTGAAACTACACGTAAAAGACTGCTCTACACATTGATTAAAGATATAAATTGTATCCAAATATTAGGATGGGATCATGATATTTGCAATTCGTGTAAGGAGCGGTCATTGATCCATCACACATCTAAATTCTATCGAATTTGAGCATGTCTATGTTATTATTCGACACAATTGATCCACATAGTTAGTATTTTGAACTCCAGACAATGCATCGCGCATCGCTTTAGCAATCGAATATAAACGTGAGTATAGTTCATGTTGTGTGTGTAAAGCACATTATACATACGAAAGTTACACAATGGACATTATAAATAGCTACCTATGAACTCGCATACATTTGAATTCAACTTAAGGTGGTTTAAAAAAATCGAATTCAACATGAAGTCCATTCAATTATTTGAATTTGATATCATGGCATTTGTAAACCATACCTAAATTATGGGGGCACCAATCTTTGCTCTGATTTTGTACATAATAGCATATGTAGTCGTGTACAAAATAGATTCAAATTTAGCTCCTCCATTCCAAAATAATCGTAGTTATAGGATTTTCAAGTGTCAAAATTTCAAAAAGAAGCGGATAATTTAATGAGGTTTTCAAACATACAAGGTCAAATATAATGTTGTCTATTTAGGTCAATCCTCATAGTTCAAGAGTACTCTAAACGTGAATGCTTGTGTTTCAAAATTTCGAACGAAGTGCCAAAAGAGCCTCAACTCGCCCGAAACCGCGTGAGACCAATGTTTGGTAGTACAAGGAAATTACTTTTCTAATAACTCCGGCCCGTGAAACCTACCGGCCCGACATCCAAAGGTCTAAACCGGGGTAGGTTTGTAGCTTCATCTAGATGCCACGCAACCGCATCCGAAAAACATTCATACACAATGGCCGCCTAAGCACACATGCGTGCGGCCAAAATCGCTCCTGCCCACTATTTGGGACACCTGGGATTACCATCCTACCCCCGACCCGCAGTAGGTCCGAAATCTAAGAGGGGGCAAAGTTTGTACTGTCCCCAAATTTCAAACAAGTGCGTCCCATCTTCTGTTCAAAAAAGCCAAAAACAAGCGCGTCCCAGACCGAAACATGGTTCCCCCCCACCCGTCCGATTCCCCATTCGTACTCCGTGGGCGCCAAAACTATCTCTCCACCAGCGGTGAAACCCCGGCATCCTCTGTCCGCCACCCCATCCCACCCATCAACCGCCGCCCTCCTCCATCACGCCGGAGCCGATACCCCGATGTCGTCGTCCACCGCAACCTCAACCGCAACGCCCTCCACGGCTAGTAGTTGAAGCCGAGGCCGAGCCGTCCGTACCCGAGCCAGTTCAACCACGCCGTCCTACGCCTCACCGCTGCCGCTCCAACTTCGCCACCCTCCACCGCACCGAAGCTGTTCCTGCTAAGCCGTCTTTCGCCGCCTCGGATCTGCTTCCCCTCCGCCGACATACGGCCATGGCAACACACTCAACAATTTGGCCATGGGTTCGTCCAAGCCTGCACCCTCCAGAACATCGGTTTCCCCAGTAAAAAGAAGAAGATCGGCGCGACATGTGGAGGTGACCACACCGGCAACCGAAAAAGGTACTCCTCTTCCCTTATTCGTGCAAATCTTACGTCTCTGCTTGCACGGTATTCATCCCACAGAAGACACTAGTTGACCACTTCTTCTTGATACTAGATGTTCCTAGTAACTCGCGATGCACAAGGTTTCTCCTCATATACTATTTCACCTTAGCTAGAGGTCCGTCGCCCCCCTGAATTTCAATTTCTGGCCAGTTGATTCCCAATTAACGGAAGCATTCCCCGACGTAAGAGGTGCTAGTATGCCTATTACGCCGAGGAAGTAGCGCCTTGGTGTTTATCTTAGGGGCGTGTGCGGCCTAGAGCTACTGGCGCCCAATCTGGAGGTCGGCCGGGATTAAAGGGATGGCCTGGGGCGCTGCCAAGCACGGTGGTGGTGTGAGGTCGATGGGAGGGCGGGGCGGCGGAGGCAGGGGTCTGGGCCGGTGGTCGCTGGCGGTTCGAGAAAGATCGTCCACAGTGACTGGCGGGAGGTAGACGAAGGCCATCTGCCCGTTCCTTATAGATCGGACGGTTCATTAAAAAAATCGACTGACCTATTTATTTTCAGTCGACTGTTATCTTAGATATGACCACATGTGGTGGTGTGCTGGAGAAGTACCTGCATTTCCTGTGCTCATATATTACAAAATCATACAAAGTAGAATCTAATTTTGTTTGCCATGCAATGTTGTAGAGCTATCATATGTCTCCTGTCATTTATTTTTCAGCCACCTGCTATCTGCTTACTTTTACAGTGCACTAGTTCTGCACACACTTCACCCTTACTCTCATTATTGTGTTTTTATGCAAGGGTATTTCAGACTCTGCTGCCAGGAGAGAAGCCAAAAAGAAAAGAGAGAAGTCGCTCCAGCTTCGTGTGCGGGTAGGCAAGACACGTTACAGCGCTATAAAGGGTGCAGTGTCAGCAGATGGAGACGGTAAACGTAGCTCTGGAGTTGATGACCTCGCTCGCAATGAACCACCATCCCAGGTGCTTGCTTTAACTTCGCGGTGTCATATGTGGTTGCATGTTCCATATGGTGTCTAGCTTGTATTCGAAAGGCCGAAGTCGGTAAGATAAGGAAAGATATTTTTTTACATGAACCACCATCCCGTGAGCACCAGAAGACAAATAGCTAGTCAGGGCACTGGCCGAGCCAGTGACAAGCCCAGCAAATATATGCATCACCTGGAAGCCAACTAAAAAGCTGCGATGGTGGCGAAGCAGCCCCCCTCCCACCAGGCTCTCAGGTCCTAGATGATCATGCTGACCACTCTAGCCGGATGTCTAGCTTGTATTGCTTCCAATTTGTTTAAATTGCATCTGCTTAGCTTACACATTATACCTTTGAATATGACATGCCTTTCTGTTTTTGGTACATACATGTACATCTGTGTATTAACCATGTTCTTACATCAAACTAATGTTCTTGTGTATCCCTCATCAATCACTTATGACGAGGCAGGCAGGCAAGGGGACTACTCCTCATTTAAAGAATGCAGCGTCAGCCTCCCGACATGATTCTCAAGAAACAGAAATGCTAGATGAAGATAGTGAACGTAGCTCTGTAGTTGATTACAGCATTTCCCCTACACTAGCATCGCAGGTGCTTGCTCTAACTTGGCAGCGTGATATGTGGTTGCATGTTGCATATGGTGTCTAGATTGTAATTCTTCCAATCTGGTTAAACTGCATGTGCTAGTCTGCCTAGCTTATACATTATACCTGTTAATGTGACATGCCTTCCTGTATTTAGTACATAGTACATCTGTCTATTAAGCATGTCCTTACATAAAACTATTGTTTTTTTGTATCCCGCATCAATCAACATGACGAGACACCTTTAGTATATGCAGTGCGATATTAGTTGCACCTTTCATATGATTTATATCATGCGCTGCTTCTAATTTGTTGAAATTCCATTTATGATGGGACGCTTTTAACTTGGCAGAGTCATATTGGTTGCATCTTTCATGTGGTGTCTAGCTTGCATGGCTTCTTATTTGCTGGAATGGTTTCTGCTTAGTTTACACAAACAGTTGTGGACATGCCATGCCGTCCTGTTTTTCGTACATATTCCATCCTGGTATCATGTGTTTGCCTTACATCAAAGTAGTGATTGTCAGTATCATGCATGAATGAGTTCTGAAGAGAGAATTTTATTGCTTTTTCTTGTCGGTTTTACTTGACAATTCAAAATCAATAAAGCGGAAGGAAGTTAGCAAGGCAGTGGATAAAGGTGCTCCTTCCGAACGGAGGGCCTCTACAGTTTCTACTCCTCCACACCCCCAAGATGATTTCCAAGACAACATATGCATAGACACTCAACAAAGTTGTGTTTATGATGAGCACGTCTCCCCTAGTGCAGCATCACCGGTGCTCCCTCTTACTTGGCACTGTTATATGTGGTTGCATGTTATGTGTGATGTCTAGCTTGTATTGCTTCTAATTTTGTTGAATTCCATCTGCTTACTTTACACATTATACTTGAATAAGACACGTGTTCCTGTCTCTAGAACATACAATATCTGTCTATCACACCATGTTCTTACATCAAATTAGTACTGTTGTGTAACCTGCAACAATCACTTATCATAAGACACGTTTGACTTCAGAGTGTGATATAGGTTACATCTCACATTCTTTTCTAGCTTGTACTACTAATTTGTTGAAATGGCACTTATGACAAGATAGTTTTAACTTGGTAGGGTGATATTCGTTGCATATTTCATATGGTGTCTAGCTTTCATTGCTTCTAATTTGTTGAAATGCCTTCTCCTTAGTTTACACATCATAAGATGTGAATATGCAATGGCACTAATGACGAGAGACCTCTAACATGGTAGTGTGATGTTGTTTGCATCTTGCATATGATTTATTTCTTGTACTGCTTCACATTTGTTTAAACGCCATTTATGATGAGACACTATTAACTTGGCAAAGCGATATTTGTAGCATCTTTCATATGGTGTCTACCTTCCATTGCATTGCTTCTAATTTGGTGAAATGTCTTCTTCTTAGTTTACACATCATAGTTCTGGTTATCTCTTCCGTCCTGTTTTTCATACATATTACATCCTCCTATCATGTGCTTGTCTAACATCAAAGTTCAGTTCATCTGCATCACGCATCAATTTGTTCTGAAGAACTAAATTGTTATTTGTTTTTCTTGTCGGCTTGACTTAACATGGCACAGAGAAAGAGGAAGAAACACAGAATGGCAGGGAATGAGAAGCGGATGAATCCTGCAGATTCTGCTGGTACTGATGGTGCAATAGAAGGTCAAAGTCCAGCGGAAAATTCTACAAACACGGCATCCCACGCTACACGAGTTGCAAAAAAAGCCAAACAGAAACAAATAGTTGCCAAACAAGCAGAGACAGCCCTAGTTCTTGCAACACCTACCACAGTAGTACCAGCTGCACGACTTACTCGTGCGCTAACTGAGCTAGCAGCACGTTCCCAAGCTCCCTTGCCACCTGACACTACTTCCCAAGCACTCTTGACACAAGATGAGTTGGCAATATCAGATGAACCTTGCGAGCTTCAACAGCAAGAAGGTAGTTGCTGGAGTCAAGTTACAGTTGCATGCTTCTTTATATGTAGTCTCACAGTTTGATGTACACTAACACTTCCTATGTTCGTTGTTGGACTAGCACCTAGGCGCAAGAGGAAACAAACATCAGGGATAATGCGATAGGTTAACTAAATCTAGAGGAGGAAGAATGGAGATCCGTTTTGAGGCAGGTTTAAAAAGGCCACGTGATGCTACAGAGTCAGCCAAGTTAGTATCAGAGGCAGCGGTTGCCGTTAGGTGTCATGTACGTATCCTCCCAACATGGATTCAGTATAGGAATGACAAAGACGAAACCAGTTCAACACCTTCCTCGACCATTTATCTGTAAGTATGGTTATGTATGGAAACTAGTAATATCGTCTTGCTCTGTCCCATACTTTCTAGGTTGCTGATAATGAGACTCCCATAATTTTCAACAGATGAGGTTCAAGTTGGATAGCCAAGATGATGCAACCAGACAAGCTTGCACCCATGTTTTTAAGTCTGCTCTGCAACAGTATCGGTATAACTTGAGGAAAACTCACTTTGAAGGCAAGGCTAATAGTGAACTTTCCCAAACATCTCCAGTTGAAAATATATCGGATGAAGACTGGAGGGGCCTTGTTAAACACTGGTCTGATCCGAAGTATCAGGTACATTATATATATGTGATCAGATCACATGTTGAAGTCCTATTTACGCATGTGGCATACAAATCTATCTTCTTGTAGGTGAACTGTTCAAAAAACAAGGCCAACCGTACGAAAGTGAAATTCCAACAGACGACAGGATCTCGTAGCTATATTGCACACTGCGAGGCTCTTGTAATTAGCTGCTGTTTCACTCTTTTCGCTGTACCATATTCTCAGATCTATATTGACTTGTTCGAAATGCAGAGGAAAGCCCGCAAGGACCAAAAAGTACCTGAACCAAATGCTGTGGAAATCTTCAAGGACTGTCACACCAGCAAGAAGAAGGGCATGACTACACCAGTCAAAGCCATTGTTGTAAGTCCTTAATCCTCATGCCTTTTAACTACTACTTACTCTGACTTGTGCCTTGAACTGCATGGTTTGCAGCCAATGTCTATTACTCTTTTCAATTTTATACACAATTGTCTTAGCGTATCATTGCACCTTACAAGGTTTAAAAGAGAGGAGTGATGTTCCTTTGATCTTGACCCGTAATCTAGTTCCGTGCTGGACTTGCCCACACAACGTTACAATTGCCTGTTTGTCTGCTCTCAGTTGTTTTGTGATATGAATGATGTCATACTATGCTTACCGTATTATAAACTTCGTCTCTTTATCCTTAGGCCTCAATACAATGTGAAGAAATAGACAATACATTAGCGATGGTACATGGTCATATGTTTGGAACCTGGTTTTATTATGTACTTTGCAATAAAATACAACTAATATTTTACATGGGTTCACCAGAATAAGTTATGTATATAGACCAAAGCTATTTTGTTTGGTTTTGCTGCCTCCTTAATATCTTCTGTTCTGGTACTACTAATGTAAAACCTCAACTTTTTAGCAAGCCATGGAAAAAATGGTGGAACCGCCACCTTCTGAAGGTGGCGAGGCAACTATAACCGCAATGTCAGCTCTTGCTGCAGTGGGTCAGTACCTGTCCACTAACAGTGCCAAAAGCACGTTCCTGCGTAATACTGGGTTGGTTGTTAAGGCAATATCGTCCAAATTGCCTCATGATCAAGATATGCAAGCTCAAAGCAATGTTGTATCTGCGCTCCAGACACAAGTCCATTCCCTAACAGAGACCCTTTGTCAATGTCGTCAAGATATGCATGGTTTTGAAACCAGACTATCAGACATTTGCTATGTTGTTCTGGAGCCTAGGGGAAATGAAGGCGAGGGTTATGGTGCTCCATCGGACAATACAGCATGAAAACGTAACAGTCAGGTCAAATGAACTAAGCTTCTGAACTTCTGGTGGTGCATTTATCTGCTAGACTGTTAAGTTTTATGCCAACCTTCCTTTTGTTATATAGTTGTAATTTGTTTTGGTGCGATACAAAATTTATTCTTAACGTGCAGCCACCGGCTGAAGAAAACAGCAAGCCATTTTTGTATAGTGTAGGGTGTTCCCTATATTTGCACCGGTGGCGATCTTTGATGCCGAGTGGATGTAATCTGTGCAATCGCCTTAATAGCCTAGCATTAGTTTGGGCCTTATTTATTTCCTAGTCTTCTTTTTCCCTGGTTTGCTAGTGCCCGCAACTACCATGGGCCATATACAGGCCGTAGGATCCATGGGTCTCCTACGGGCCGTCGATAAATGGGCCTGTAATCGGTGGGCCTCGGGCCGTCGGATAAATGGGTCTACATGGGCCGTAATCGGGCATAATTGGTATCGGCCCAGCATAGTAACAGGCCGTAGGACAGCAAAGGCTTAATTCTGTCACAGGCATAACGGGTCGTTAATGGGCCAGAATATAGGACGGGCTGGAAACGGCGCAACGGGTTAACAGGCCAGAAACGGGCCGACTCTTGCCATGGGCCGAATTTGGCCCATTAGGGTAACATGCCAGTAACGGGCCGACTCTTGCCATGGGCCGAATTTGGCCCATTAGGGGAACAGGCCAGTAACGGGCCGACTCTTGCCATGGGCCAAATTTGCCCCATTAGGGGAACAGGCCTGTAACGGGCTGGAAGTAATCGAGGGCCGAAAAGGAGCCCAAGAACGTATGGGCCGTCAATAGGCCGAAAGCTAACACGGGCTGGAAACGGCCCATGTAAATCACGGGCCGTTAACGGGTATAAAGAAAATTATTTTTCATTATGGGCTAGAGTCACCGTGGGCCTGTAAAGGGCCGAAAGATACGAAGGCCTCATATGGGCCGAAAGACATCATGGGCCATACATGGGCCGAAAGTGAAATGGGCTGGTGTTATATTCGACGGCCCACATGACGTTGTTGGGCCGATTTCCTTTAGGGCCTAACGGGCCGTGAGTTAACGGGCCGTAAAATGGGCTATTTGCGAAGAGACCGTTAACAGGCTTTTCATGGGCCAGCCCGTTAACTTTTGACCAAGTCAAACGCGCCGGCTTTGTAAGCTAAATGGGCCAGTGGTGGGCCGTGGCACGTGTCGACATATCATAGGCGCCTATCTGACCCACTAACGAGCTGACACGTGTTTCGTCCGGCCAATAAGAATTTTACACGTGGAAATTTCCCATTGGTCGGGGCTGTTAACGGGTTATCGGATCCAAAACCCGACCCGATAGCTTAACGACGTTCCGTTACGGTGGATGCCACGTGTCGGTCGCCCTTGACGAAAGCACTTCTGTGACGCACGATTTATCGTCATGGAAGTGGACACTTCCGTGATGATAATTTTGGTAATGTCATGGAACACTTCTACGACAGCACAGGTATGACTATCTTGATTCTGTCATAAAATCGTCATGGATGTACATGCATGACAAAAAACGCGACCTACTGTGACAAACACGTATCATCACGGAAGTGTATTTTTTTGTAGTGTCACACCTACAAAGTACTTCTAGTTTCATACTTGTTCTAGGTAAAGCGAACGTTAAGCGAGCGTAGAGTTGTATCGGTGGTCGATAGAACTTGAGGGAATATTTGTTCTACCTTTAGCTCCTTGTTGGGTTCGACACTCTTACTTATCGAAAGAGGCTACAATTGATCCCCTATACTTGTGGGTTATCAAGACCTTTTTCTGGCGCCGTTGCCGGGGAGCAATAGGGTGGGGTGAATATTCTCGTGTGTGCTTGTTTGCTTTATCACTAAGTGGATTTTATTTGCTGTTCTAAGTTATTCTCTATCTTTAGTTACCGATATGGAACACGAAATACCAAAAAAATTAGGTTTACTTGCTACTCATGGAGATGGGGAACCTCCTAAAACCCTCGAAGCTCATTATGTGAAAGATATTATGCACTACTTTAATAATCCTGAGAAAGCCCCATTCAATTATGTAATGGGAGACACGTTGGATCAATGTGAATACTTTAGGGATTATCGCTTGACTCAAAAAGGGAAACTATTATGGGATCAAATTTATATGTTGCGTTGGTATGCTCGGGATCTATGCTTGAGACATGATTATACTTGTTGCTCTAGGATGAAGGCTCCACACCTTCCCTTTTCATGCAAATTTAATGATAATGAAACCTTAGCTTCTTATGCTAATGGTATATATGATTACTATGATGTGGAACGTATAGAAGAATTTGTTGCTTTTAAGGGTGCTTGTGAAATTGAATCTTTGTTTAAAGAGTTTGAAGATTTTGATGATTCAGTTTATAGACCTGAAAATTTAGCTATCCTTAAATATTGCTATGAGAATTATAAATGCAATTATGATATTGATGAATTTATTGAGAAAGTCTCCGCTGTCCGAGAAGAGACTAATATTTTGCAGGAGTCTATGGAAGAAAAAATTGATGAAATTGTGAGCTCATTGGATGAAAAAGATGATGAGGAGAGCGAAGAACAAAAGGAGGAAGATCAGATTAACTACCCGTGCCCACCTTCTAATGAGAGTAACTCTCCAACTCATACATTATTTAATGTCCATTCGTTCTTACCGAAGGATGAATGCCATGATAATTGCTATGATCCGGTTGATTCGTTTGAAATATCCCTTTTTGATGAACTTGATGCTTGCTATTCTTGTGGCCAAGATGCCAATATGAATTATGCTTATGGAGATGAACTTGCTATTGTTCCTTATGTTAAACATGAAATTGTTGCTATTGCATCCACACATGATAGTCCTATTATCTTTTCGAATTCTCCAAACTACACTATATCGGAGAAGTTTGCACTTATTAAGGATTATATTGATGTGTTGCCTTTTACCGTTGCACATGATGATTTTGATGAATATAATATGCATGTGCTTGCTGCTCCTACTTGCAATGATTATGAGAGAGGAACTACATCTCTGCCTTTCTATGTTTCCAACACAATAAAATTGCAAGAAACTTCTTATGCTATGCATTGGCCTTTACTTGATGTGCATGAATTGTTCGTGTATGACATGCCGATGCATATGAAGAGAGTTAGACTTTGTCATTGCTTGATATATGTTGCTTTGTGCTCACTACTAAATGCCAAATCAATGCTAATTCAAATTGGCTTTGATATACCTTGGTATCCGGGTGGATTCATTACTTGAGCACCTTATGCCTAGCTTAATGGCTTTAAAGAAAGCACTGCCAGGGAGACAACCCGGAAGTCTTAGAGAGTCATTTGTTTCCGTTGAGTGCTCTTATAAAGTTTAAAAACAAAAAAACAAAGAGGGGCACCCAAAACTTTTCAAAAAGGAAAGTGAAAGTGAGAGAGACAAGCATTGTTGAAGTGAGGGAGCTCCTTGAACTTTGTTCATGCTCACGGAAACTTTGTGAATCTTGATTACATAAACTTTTCAAAAAAAATAATTATCCCCTTGTACAATTCCATTGTATTATAAACATAATGTGCCAAGATTTGCCTTTAGGATGTTTAGATTGCTTGTTGGTTTGTGCGGTGCAAAACAGAAACTTTGGCTGTACTGTGCGATTTTACATTTTTTACTGGAACGTCAAACGGTTCTGAAAATTTTTGCACTGTATTTCTATAATTTTTTTTTATTTTTACTTCTTTTTTTAAATTTTTTGGAGTACTAGAAGTATGGTGAATGTTCAGATTACTACAGACTGTCCTGTTTAAGACAGATTCTGTTTTTGATGCGTTGTTTTGCTCGTTTTGATGAAACTATCGATTGTATTGGTGGTATAAGCCATGAAAAAGTTATATTACAGTAGCTACAATGCAAAAATAAAATATGAATGAGTTTGCAACAGTACTTAGAGTAGTGATTTGCTTTATTATACTAAGGGATCTTACCGAACTTTCTGTTGAGTTTTGTGTGGATGAAATGATCAAAACGATATGAGGAGAAGTAGGAGAGGCAAGAGCTCAAGCTTGGGGATTCCCAAGGCCCCCCAGTAAATATTCAAGGAGACTCAAGCGTCTAAGCTTGGGGATGCCCTGGAAGGCATCCCATCTTTCTTCAACAAGTACCGGTATGTTTTCAGTTTCGTTTCGTTCATGTGATATTTGCAAATCTTGGAGCGTCTTTTGCATTTCGTTTTCACTTTTCTTTGATGCACCATGCTGGTATGAGATAGTTCTTGGTTTATTTATAGAATGCTCTTTGCACTTCACTTATATCTTTTGAGTATGGCTTTATAGAATGCTTCATGTGCTTCACTTATATCTTTTAAAGTTTGGATTGCCTGTTTCCCTACATATCGAAAACCGCCATTTGTAGAACGCTCTTTTGCGTCACTTATATTTGTTAGAGCGTGGGTATATCTTTTTTAGAAAGAATTAAACTCTCTTGCTTCACTTATATATATTTAGAGAGTTGACAGGAATTGTTCATTCACATGGTTAGTCATAAAATCCTACATAAAACTTGTAGATCACTGAATATGATATATTTGATTCCTTGCAATAGTTTTGCGATATAAAGATGGTGATATTAGAGTCATGCTAGTGGGTAATTGTGAATTTGAGAAATACTTGTGTTGAGGTTTGCAAGTCCCGTAGCATGCACGTATGGTAACCGTTGTGTAACAAATTTGAAGCATGAGGTGTTTCTTTGATTGTCTTCCTTATGAGTGGCGGTCGGGGACGAGCGATGGTTTTTTCCTACCAATCTATCTCCCTAGGAGCATGCGCCTAGTGCTTGGTTTTGATGACTTGTAGATTTTTGCAATAAGTATGTGAGTTCTTTATGAATAATGTTGAGTCCATAGATTATACGCACTCTCACCCTTCCATCATTGCTAGCCTCTTCGGTACCATGCATTGCCCTTTCTCACCTCGAGAGTCGGTGCAAACTTCGCCGGTGCATCCAAACCCTGTGATAAGATACGCTCTATTACACATAAGCCTCCTTATATCTTCCTCAAAACAGCCACAATACCTACCTATTATGGCATTTCCATAGCCATTCCGAGATATATTGCCATGCAACTTCCATCATCATCATATACATGACTTGAGCATTAATTGTCATATTGCTTTGCATGATCGTAAGATAGCTAGCATGATATTTTCATGACTTTTCCATTTTTTGATATCTTTGCTACGCTAGATCATTGCACATCCCGGTACACCGCCGGAGGCATTCATACAGAGTCATATCTTTGTTGTAGTATCGAGTTGTAAGTAAATAAAAGTGTGATGATCATCATTATTAGAACATCGTCCCATGCGAGGCTATCAAAATAAAAGAGGCCAAAGAAGCCCAAATAAAAAAATAGGCCAAAGAAGCCCACCAAAAAAATGAGAGAAAAGAGAGAAGGGACAATGTTACTATCCTTTTACCACACTTGTGCTTCAGAGTAGCACCATGTTCTTCATGTAGAGAGTCTCTTGAGTTATCACTTTCATATACTAGTGGGAATTTTCATTATAGAACTTGGCTTGTATATTCCAACGATGGGCTTTCTCAAATGCCCTAGGTCTTGATGAGCAAGCAAGTTGGATGCACACCCACTCCGGAGGCGTAGTCTAACATGTCGGTTAAGTCCTCGACAGTGGCTATCAAGTGGGTGGTGGGTGGGACGTAAAATCCCCTACTCTCAGCCTCTAGTTTAGGATGGGCATAGTTCGGAGGTGATACTTCCGTGATGGCAAGAGATTGTATTAAGTCCAGTGCTTCGTCTAAGAGCGAACGCTGGACGGGCATTTGAGGACCTGCGGAACTAGGTTCGGTAACATCCACTTGACCGAGCCCGATGGACGTAGATCTCGAGAGTTCGGAGTTGACATCTAGAGGCGAGTCCGGTTTCCCGATGATAGGGAGAGTCCCGTTTGACACCGGGTCTGCTGACAGCATGGTCGCATCTGGGTCTTTGTTAAGAAGCTCCGTAATGGGAGAGAGTCCGACGGGGCTTATCCTTCCGTCTTCGGACGAAGCAGTCCGCCTTGGATCTAAGGCCAGGGCGGAGGTAGGCATCGGCCCTTGAGAGTAATATGATGGTGGGTCCGAAGGGCCTCCTTCATGTGGATGGGGAGCGGCGACCAAGGTCGGGAACCCCTCGAAGGTCAAGTCTCCTCGGATATCGGCGTTGTAGTTTAAGCTTCCAAACCTGATATGGTGACCAGGGGCATAGCTATCGATCTACTCAAGGTGACTGGTCGAGTTGGCATGTAGCACAAAGCCGCCAAACACGAAGAGTTGGCCAGGGAGAAAGGTCTCCCCGGAAACAGCGTCGTTGTTGATGATGAAGCGAGCCATCGATCCTTCTAACATGATGTAACTCTCAATGAAAGCACAAATGTCGGTGTCAAAACCGGCAGATCTCGGGTAGGTGGTCCCGAATTGTGTGTCTGAGGATCAATGGTAACAAGGGACTATGGGGACACGATGTTTACCCAGGTCCGGGCCCTCTTAAAGGAGGTAAAACCCTACGTCCTGCTTGGTTGTATTTGATGAATATAGGGGTTACAAGAGTTGATCTACCTCGAGATCGTAATGGCTAATCCCTAGTAGTCTAGCCTATGAGAATTCTGATTGCCTCTGCGGACTAAACCCTCCGGTTTATATACTCATAGGAGGGGCCTAGGGTTGTACACAGTCGGTTTACAGAGAAAGGAAACAACATATCCGGACGCCAAACTTGCCATCCACGCACATAGGAATCCTATCCGGAAACGGGGCATAGTTTTCTATATCTTCACGGCCCACCAGTCCAGCCCAAATTGAATAGACCGGACACCCTGAGGACCCCCTAATCCAGGACACCCTCACCCGTCGCTCCATGAGCGATACAGGCACACAAAACATATGTTTATTTGAATGATTAGAGGTGGCACATGCAAATTTACTTGGAAAGGCAGAGTAATACCGCATATAGATAGATATGGTGGACTCATATGGAACACCTTTGGGATTAAGTATTTTGGATGCACAAGCAACATTTCTGCTTAGTACAGGCGAAGGTTAGCAAATAGATTGAGAAGCGACCAACTAGAGAGCGACAACAATCATAATCATGCATTGCGAATATTTAACATTGAATACGAGCATGAGTAGGATATAAACACCTTGAACATGAATATCATGAAGGCTGCGTTGGTTTTGAATCAAGTACATGGGTGAACATGCGCCAAGTTGATAACCCACAAGTATAAGGGATCACAACCGTTTTCGAGGGTAGAGTATTCAACCCAAATTTATTGATTCGACACAAGGGGAGCCAAAGAATATTCCCAAGTATTAGCACTTGAGTTGTCAATTCAACCACACCTGAAAGACTTAATATCTGCAACGAAGCATTTAGTAGCAAAGTAGTATGATAGTAATGGTAACAGTGGCAATAGTAGTAGTAGTAGTAGTAGTAGTTTTGTAGTAATTGTAACAGCAACACGACAAAAGTAACTTAGCAAAGATCAATATGTGAAAAGCTCATAGGCATTGGATCGGCAATGATAATTGTGTTAGATAATATTCATTATGTAGCAGTCATAACCTAGGGTGACACAGAACTAGCTCCAATTCATCAATATAATGCAGGCATGTATTCCGTATATAGTCATAAGTGCTTATGGAAAAGAACTTGCATGACATCTTTTGTCCTACCGTCCCGTGGCAGCGGGGTCCATAAGGAAACTAAGGGATATTAAGGCCTCCTTTTAATAGAGAATCGGCACAAAGAATTAGCACTTAGTGAATACATGAACTCCTCAAACTATGGTAATCACCGGAAAGAATCCCAATTATTGTCACCTTGGGGTATGCGGATCATAACTCTTAATAGGTGCCTACAACTTGCAAGATAGGATCAAGAACGCAAATATATTCATGAAAACATAATAGGTTCAGATTTGAAATCATGGCACTTGGGCCCAAGTGAAAAGCATTAAGCATAGCAAAGTCATAGCAACATCAATCTCAGAACATAGTGGATACTAGGGATCAAACCCTAACAAAATTAACTCGATTACATGATAAATCTCATCCAACCCATCACCGTCCAGCAAGCCTACGATGGAATTACTCACTCCCGGCGGTGAGCATCATGAAATTGGTGATGGAGGAAGGTTGATGATGACGATGGTGACAGATTCCACCCTCCGGTGCCCTGAACGGACTCCAGATCAACCCTCCCGATGAAGAACAGGAGGTGGCGGCGGCTCCGTATCGTAAAACGCGATGAATCCTTCTCTTTGGTTTTTTCTCTGTGAATAGGTATATATGGAGTTGGACTTAGGGTTGCTAGAGCTCCAGGGGCTCCAGAAGCCTGGGGGCGCGCCTTGGGGGATAGGCACACCCCAGGGCTTGTGGCTCCTGGGTGCCCCCCTCTGGTATCTTTTTCCACCAGTATTTTTTTATATATTCCACACACATTCTTTGTAAATTTTTGAGTCAATCCAAGAACTTTTATTTCTGCACAAAAATCACACCATGGCAATTCTGCTGAAAACATCGTCAGTCCGGGTTAGTTCCATTCAAATCATGCAAATTAGAGTCCAAAACAAGGGCAAAAGAGTTTGGAAAAGTAGATACGATGGAGACGTATCAACTCCCCCAAGCTTAACCCATCGCTTGTCCTCAACAAATTCAGTTGACAAACTGAAACTGACAAACAAAAACTTTTACAAACTCTGTTTGATCTTGTTGTTGCAAATATGTCTAACCAATGTTCTGGTTTTCAGCAAAGGTTATGAACTAACCACGTTCACAAGAACATTTAGGTCTCACATTTACTCATATCAATAGCATAACAAACTAGCGAGTAATAATAATATATCTAGGATGACAACACTTCTTCAAAACAATCATGATACAATATGATATAATGGTATCTCGCTAGCCCTTTCTAAGACCGCAAGAGCACCCCTGAAGACCAAGGACTAACTGGACATTGTAATTCATGGCAAAAGAGATCCAGTCACCGTCATATTTAATATAAAAAACAAAGCATATAAATGACAATGGTGTTCGCGAGTTGGTGCTTTAATAAGAAGATGATGATTCAACAATAAAAGTAAATAGACAGGCCCTTTGTAGAGGGAAGAAGGGATTTGCCGAGGTGCCATAGCTCGAAGATTTTGAAACAGAGATGAATATAATTTTGAGACGCATGCTTTGATTGTCAACATAACAACCGAGAGATCTCACTATCTTCCATGATAGACACTTTATAGGCGGTTCTCAAACAGAATGGTAAAGTTTTTACTCCCCCTCCACCAACAAACACAAGCCATGGCGAGCCGAATCCTCGGATACCCTCCATACAAACAACAATCCGGGGGAGTTTTGTTTGATTATTATATTTTGATTTTGATCATAGGACTGGGCATCCCGATTACCAGCCACTTTCTCGTGAATGACAAGTGAATAAACACTCATCATGAGAATAACCCACCTAGCATGGAAGATACTGACAGCCCCCAGTCACTACATGAGCGATTCAGGCATACAAAACAGATTATTATTTGAAGATTTAGAGTTTGGCACATGCAAATTTACTTGGAACGGTAGGTAAATACCGCATATAGGTAGGTATGGTGGATTCATATGGAAAAACTTTGGGTTTAAGGAAGTGGATGCACAAGCAGTATTCCTGCTTAGTACAAGTGAAGGCAAGCAAAAAGATTGAGGAGCGACCAACTAGAGAGCGACAATAATGGTCATAAACATGCATTGAGGTTAATCAACATTCAATACAATCATGAGTGGGTTATAAATCACCATGAACATAAATATCGTGGAGGCCATGTAGTTTTTTATTCAACTACATGCGTGAACATGTGCCAAGTCAAGCCACTTGAATCATTCAAAGGAGGATACCATCTTATCATACTAAATCATAACCATTTTAAAAGCAAAATCCACTCCTAGCTAATTAAGCATGGCATGAGTAACTATAATCTCTAATTGTCATTGCAAACATGTTTCATTCATAATAGGCTGAATCAAGAACGATGATCTTATCATATTTTCAAAAACAAAATAGGCCGAGTTCATACCAGCTTTTCCTCATCTCAATCATTTCATCGGATTTCCTCATTATTGCCTTTCACTTGCACGATCGAACGATGTGAATAATAAGAGTGCACGTGTCGTGGACTAAGCTGGAACGTGCAAACATTTATTCAGAGAAGGAGACAAAGTAATATGGGCTCTCTGTTAGATCAACACTAGTGCATATGAGAGCCACTCAACATTTTCATCGTGGTCTTCTTACGACCCAAAGAAAAGAAAAGAATTTCAAAGAAACACACTAAAATATTTTTGGACCTTTTGTTTTTCTCTAGAAAGTAGAATGAAAACGAGAAAAACTATTTACACAGGAAAGCTCCCAACAAGCATAAGAAGAACGAGAAATATTTTGTGGTTTTCTTTTAATACTACAACTAATTAAACTAGAAAGAAAAACTAAAAAGTAGCAAGAAATATTTTTGGATTTTATCAAAGTTTTTCAAACACGCAAGAAGAAAGGGAGACAAATAAACTAACATGGATTACACAATGAAAAAGGATGAACACCGACAACTAGAATGAATGTGTGATGCATGAATGTAATGTCGGTGAGAAATACGTACTCCCCCAAGATTAAGCTTTTGGCCTAAGTTGGTTTATGGCCACGGCTCGAAGTAACCCTTTCCTGGATACTATGGAGGATCCTGGGGGTTCCACTAGTTGGCGAGCTCTTGTAGATCCCACTGGTAAATAGGCTCCTGATATGGCTCATGTGCCGGTGCTGGCTCAGGCACTGGGGGTTGTGAAAGAACCCAACTACTGGAATCAGGATCTTTGCCGTGATCAGCCAGCTGACGGCAAAGAAGGTCTTTGCCATCAGCTTAGAAAAAACTAATGGCAAAGAAAGAGCTAACGGCAAAGACCATGTTTGCCGTCAGCCAGCTCTTTGCCGTCTGCTAGCAGAAGATAACGAGGGAGGGTGGCCCACTAAAGAGAACCACCTAATGGCCACTTTCTTTGTCGTCCGCTAGCAGACGGGAAAGAGCATAGCCAACCTAATGGTCACCCCCCAGCCTCACCCCACAAGCTACACTTTTTGCGGTCTACTAGCAGACGGCAAAGAAATTCAACCTAACTAAAAAACGGTCGGCCCCGCGCCCCACCCCTCTCTCTATCCCCCCTCTCTCCCCTCATCTCACCCGCGCCGCCCCCGTGCCCACCGTCCCCGCCCCCGCCGCCAACCCGCACCGC
>NC_057805.1:276065696-276082607 GCF_018294505.1 Triticum aestivum
GTGAGGTTTCTTCCCTTTTTTTCCTTGCTGTTTTTTGATTTAGGTTAGTTGATTTAGGTTGTACTGTTAGTAATTTAGGTTAGTTGCTTTTTTAGGTTAGTAGATTTTAGGTTAGTTTTTCTATATTTAGTCATATTTTAGGTTATTAGTACATTTTGTGAGATGAAAAAAGAAGAAAAGAAGAAAAAGTAGAAGTGGCGAGGAAAAAGGAAAATAAGGAAAATGAAGAAGAAAAAGAAGACAAGAGGAAGAAGGAAAAGAAGGAAGAAGAAGAAAAAGAAGGAGAGGAAAAAGGAAAATAAAAGAAAGTTGAAAAAGGAACATTATATTTTTAGAAGAAGAAAGTTTAGGTTAGTGGTAGGTTTATGTGTAGCACCCAAGATGCGATTCTATCCCAATCACGTGATGAATTCATCATTGGGGCACATTCACATTTTGAGTGAGAATACAAGATAAAGGCTTACACTCGCCACAAGCTACATCATGAATACAACAGTTCATCAATGCATCGCAATCATCAAACAAAAGAGCAGGATCCGACTACGGATGAAATCAAACGAAAAAGGAGAACGACATCCACCCTGCTAGCCCAGGCTCCCCGACCCGGAACCTATCCCTTGATCGAAGAAGAAGAAGCAGAAGAACTCCAAAACAAGCAAGCATCGCTCTCATGTCATGATCATCGCATTACCTGTACCTACAACTATTGTTGTAGTAATCAATGAGCCACGAGGACTCAGCAATCCCATTACCATGGGTATCAAGACTAGCAAAGCTTAATGAGTATGGAAAGGATAAGTGGTGAGGTTGTAGCAGCACTAAGCATTGTATGGTGGCTAACTTACGCGTACAAGAATAAGATGAGAAACTACGCAACGGTCGCAAACTAGTAATGATCAAGAAGTGATCCTGAACTACTTACGTTCAAACATAACCCAACTGTGTTCTCTTCCTGAACTTCGTCGAAAAGAGACAATCACGGTTACAGACGCGGTTGGTGTATTTTAATTCGGATCTGGTATCAAGTTCTCTACAACCGGATATTAAAAACTCCCATCTGCCACATAACCATGGGCACGGCTCTCGAAAAGATTAAACCCTACAGGGGTGTCCCAACTTAGCCCACGACAAGCTCTTTGAGATCAACGGAGGAAAATCCTCCTCCCGGAACAACCCGATCAAGCTCGGGATCCCGGTTCACAAGACATTTCGACAATGGTAAAACAAAACCAGCAAGACCTCCCGACGTGCCAACACCCTGATAGTAGCCGCGCGTATGTCGTCTCGGGCCACGGTCGGATGAGCGCAGTGTCCAGCAACTGAGACCCGAGTTGCCCCGGGGGAAGCCGCACACGACTCTGTTTTGGACTAGCACTCATGAGGAGCACTAGCCCGGGTTATTGATTAAGAAACCTCGGGTGCTAGCCGGTCCCTATGCAAGTTTTAGTTGTTATTAGGCAAATGGTAAAACCAATGTTGGGCCTTGCTGGAAGAGTTTTATTCAAAGCGAACTATCAAGGGGGGCCCATAAACCCCAACCGTGTTAGCGACGCAAAATTAAGGAACATAACACCGGTATGACGAAAACTAGGGCAGCAAGAGTGGAACAAAACACCAGGAAAAAGGCCGAGCCTTCCACCCTTTACCAAGTATATAGATGCATTAATTAAATAAGAGATATTGTGATATCCCACGATATCCATGTCCCAACATGGAACAACCTACAATTGCACCTGCAATGCTATAAGAGGGGCTGAGCAAAGCGGTAACATAGCCACACAACCAAGGTTGTCAGAATCGTGATTCTATTGTATGATTCTACGACTTTACGATCCAAACTAACCCCTCTGATTCTATGATTTTGGTCTCTAGAATCTACGTTTCTACGATCCTGATAGTGAAGATTGTACGATTTGCGATCCTATCATCGGAGCTCCGATCTGATTCAGAATCACGATTCTGACAACCTTGCACACAACAGTTTGCTGGGATGGTGGAAAAGGTTAGAGGCTATCATGGCAATTTGGGAGGCTCGATAAACAAGCGGTAGGTAGCGCGACATAGCGATAGCATCGAGACAACTAGCAAGCAAAGATAATAGTGGTATCCAGGGTAACGGTCATCTTGCCTGAGACGCCGCTAGGAAGAAGACCGAATCCATGAAGTAGAAGAACCAACGTAGTCGAACGAGTCCACACAATCGCAACGTAACCGGAACTATCAAGGAGAAGCGCAACCGGAAAGAAGCAAACAACATGGTAAACCAACAAGCATAAACATGGCATGATGCACAACCAAGTATGATACATGTCCGTTTTAATGAGGCATGGCATGGCAAAGTGCAACAAACAACACTACAAGTTAAGTGGAGCTCAATATGCAATGAGTTGCATATTGAAGAAACACCACATTCAATCATTTAGTTCGCTCTCGTTTATGCTACTCATCAATATTAAATGTTGGTTAATATGGCAAGAGGTGAAGTATAATTAAACTAACTATTTAGGCAAGTTTCAATGAGGCCGGGAATAACAAACAACAATTCTGGAAAATTCCCATATGCATATTTTGAATTTAATGCAAACAACAATTTTAAACATTTTAAATATTGTTATCATGATGTGGATGACATGTACAAGTTTTATGCAAATTATGAAAATGTTGACATGAGCATGTTATGAAGCATTTGTCACCGTGGCGAAACGAAAGGGGTGCCACAACAACTACAACGGAAATGGTGCCATGACAACATTCCGATGATCCGACAACTCATTGAGATACCGGTGCAAAAGAGCAAGTGTGGATGTACGGAATATGCAAAAGATGGTGGTGTGATCCCGGTTACCGGGTTCCCTCGGGTCGATGGCATGGCAAACGAGGAGGAATGTGCAATGACAACTCAGACACGGTGCAAACACGAGCATCTCATACAACACACATGCATTCATTCACGGGCGTCATCTCGGGGTTATACCTTCGAAGCGTGCATTTTCGGAAAGGATCAAGTTCGTTGAGGAAAGTAGTGGTTGACGAGTCGAAGAGGAAGTAGTCGATCATGTTCGGGGAGCGGTAGTGGTACACGATGATCGAGGAACTTGACGAATTTGCGGTCTTCGAGGTTCGACGGTAGTGGTACACATGTTGTCAAGGTACTTGTCGGTCCGGTCTTGGTGTAGGTGTACATGGCAAACATAGTGGTACTATGCACCGGCCGTCGAGGGACTTGCCGAAATCCATAGAGCTGGTATGGTTGTTTGGGCGTCAGTCTTGCCGGTGGGGTACTTGGCAAATCCATGTAGTCATACACGAGTCATAGTGGTACTTGGCAAATTCCACGGGGGCGGTCTTGGCATGCGACGAATAACGACACGATGTACAGCCGTAGCTGTGGTCTTGGCATCCAGCGACAGCAGTACAGGAAGGCAAGGGCATGGCCGATGGTGAGGCTGCAGCGGTGTCGAGGAAACGACACCTATGGGATCACAAAGAATCCCTTCTACGGTTGACATGGCGCGGGGCTGTGGGAAGAGCGGGATTAGAAGATCAATGCGGGGGAGTTTATCCAGGTTCGGGCCGCAAGCGATGCGTAATACCCTACTCCTACTGGTGTATGTTTATCTGGTGTTCTTGGACTTGCTACAGAGTGTGCAGGGTCCAAAAAGTTCGAATCCTCTCTCAGTACGCCGCGGACCTACTTTTATAGTTAAAGGGGCCGCCACAGTGGCAGACAGGAGGTAGAAAGTTGTACAGTAGTCGAGTTTATCCCTGGCACCGTAGGACAAAACACATTTAATGCACTACTGGCGTGCCCTTCTTGCTTTATCGGGGACGGCAAGGAAGCTTGTCCCACCTGTCGCCGCCTCGCCTTGCTTCGACACGCGTCTAGGCTGACGAGGCGTGTATTGCTGGGTGGCTGGCTGCTGAGTTGGTGTGGTGGTAGAGTCTTCACGAAGATCTGCATGCCACCACGCAGGTGCTTGCTGAGTTGACTTGGGAGCCTCATGCCGCCATGCAGGTGACGGCCTAGTTGGCGGGCCGAGAGCTGTGTGGGAACGGCGGTGGAGCCTTGGCGTGGGCCTGGCTGCAGCCTCGTAGATGTCCTCGACAAGAGCCTTGCCGGGGCCCCGGCAAGGATCTTGCCAGGGTCTTGCAGGCATCCTCGGCAAGGGTCTTGCCGGGTGTCTTGTGGGCGTCTCCGGCAAGGATCTTGCCGGAGGTCTTCATCTTCTGGTTCTCATCTAGTCTTGTATGCTCTTGGCCTTCAAAAAGATCTGCATGCCACCATGGAGGCACCTCCTGAGCCTTGGTTCCAATGTTGTCGATGGTGTCGGAACTTTCAGGTTCAAGGGTGGCGGCCTTGCTGGTGTTGGGCAGGTTGCCCCGGCAAGGCTCTTGCCGGGGCCGTGAAGGCCGCCCCGGCAAGGATCTTGCCGAGGGAGTTCACTTTGCCCCTTCGCTCCTCGTGCTTCTGGTCTTGAGCACTGCTCTGGTAGTCTTGCGTTCTTGCCTCCTCTGCCCCACCAAGCGTGGTCGTAGGTGTGGCTGCAACTGCTCGCGCACAAGTAAAGGGGTACCAAAAGGACCCCTACTTTTGTACACCGACAGGAGCCCCCGGGCCTGGGCCACACATAAGCGCAGAGCATTGTTGGGCCAGGCCCAGAAGGGTACGCGGGCACGTGAGGCAGAGTTTTTACTGCAGTAACTCCCTTGCTCGTTGCGCTTCCCCACAACCCGCATTGAATGCGTGACGTGGGGGTCGTGCGTGACATGGGGGTCATGCGTGACGTAGGGGTCATGCGTGGGGCAGCCGCAGGGTGCTCGCGACACGTCACGGTGAATGGTAAAGAGGTGGCCCGCGTTTTCCCCATAAAAAGGGAAAACCGCAAGGGCACTGCTCATTTACCCTCTGTGCCCTCTCCAATCTCGGAACCACCGTCCCCTCCTCTTCTTCCTCAAGCTCTTGTCGAAGTTCTTGCCCCTGCTCGTCACTGCCGCGCCCCCATTGCCCTTGATTCTTCGCCCTCTCCCAGTCACCATGGTGCCCAAGACAGGCAAGGGCAAGGGAGCGGTCAAAGATGACAGAGGGAAGGAGGCGCCGGAGAGTGAGCTGGTGGCGCTACAGACACAGCGCGCCCTCTTCCCCCCGACGGTCGACGCGGTCACCCTCAGGGACTGGTTCAGGCCCCTGTTGGGGAGGGAGACAATGGGGCACCCCGCTACACACATCATCCCCGCCGACTTCGCCAAGGCCGGTCCAGATCGGTACCCTTTCTTCGTCGACTACTTTTCTTGCGGGCTCTGCCCCCTTTCTCTGATTTCTTCAACGACATCATGCACACCTACGACTTTCACCTCCTCAACTTTACGCGGAATGCTGTGGCATGCATGGCCTTCTTTGCCCATCTCTGCGAGGGCTTTGCCGGAGTGCTCCCAGCACGGCGCTCTTCCGACACTACTTCTATCCTCGCATCCAGACAGTGGACGCCATTTCTGGGTGCATCACCTGGATCCCGAGGACCCAGGAGAAGGGCACGTAGCCGGAGGGTGCCCAGAAGGAGAGGTGGGACGAGTGGCGGGGCCGGTGGCTTTGGATCAGGGAGAAGGATCCGCAGGAGTTCTGACGAGTTCGTTAGAGCCCGCCGACCCGCCGCAAGGACTGGAGCGACCTCGACGCCAACGACAAGAAGCTCACGGTCGCCACCACCAGGATCCATCGCCTCACCATGGCCGGGCTCACCCTTGAGATGATTGGTGCCGATTTCATCCGTCGCCGAATCGCCTCGCTGCACAACAAGGGGAAGCCGGCCTGGGACTTCAGGAATGCGGCCGATATCATGAGGCTCCGCTCTGGCCTGAAGCACAACTTCACGGTGCTGGGGCATGTCCATTTTTGCCAGAGGATCTTTCAGCTCAATGTGGATGGCGACGGCAGGGCTGAGAGGACCGGCAAGGCCGTGAAGACTGGCAAGGCTGTCAAGGGGCCTCTGTTTGGGTTGCCGGCAGGAGTGGTCCCGCTGAGCAACAACTCTCGCCAGTCTGCTATCATCGCCATGATGCCGGACTTCAACACGCACGGCCTCAACCCAGCCTGGGGCGAGCCGCCAGTAGAGAAGGTGCAGGAGTTTTTCGACAACTTGTCGGAGAACTATGTCTGCGATGAGCCACTGCTCATCCGCAACACCACCAAGGAGGAGCTGGACTACATCGCCGCCAGGGCGGCGGAGGCGGCACTTGCCAAGGAGTCCTGCAGCGTCGGTACCATGGAGGACGAGGCCAGGGCAGCCGCGGAGGAGAAGGAGCTCGCCCAGTGGGCGGAGTCTGTTGGGGAGGCCGGTGGCGCCGGTGCCGGGGCCCCCCTTGTTGAAGACGTGGGCGAGGAGTCGTCCGAAGAGGAGGCCGAGCCGGACGACCCCAACCCCCCGGCCGCGGGGATGAAACGGGTCCTGCGGCGGGCCAGCTCCGGTGAGCCGGTCCAGCCCGGCAGAACCACGCAGCGGCAACCGGCTCAGGAGCAGCTCATGCGCCAGACAAGGGCGATGAAGGCCGCGACAGCTAAGAAGACGGTGAAGGCCGCGGTGGCGAAGAAGACAGCGACTGCCTCCTCCTCATCCAAGCGGTGCCAGACCCCATCCCCTTCTCCTCCTCCTTTGGACATCACCTTGGAGGTCGAGTATGACCTCGGGTCCTTCAGCCCAAAGACGAAGAGGAGGCAAGAGGCAGAGGACGAGTAAGCACCTTGCCTTTCATCATTTTTGACCCTCAGCTGGTGTTATCCTCTTTAATGTGATCTTGTGCTTGTAGGGACATGGAGACGCTGGCTCAGAGGGTGGCGAAGAGGGCCAAGATGTCGACGGGCGGCAAGCCCCCGATGAGCACTTCGCGCACGCTGGAGTTAGTGGTGATCAGCCCAAACAACAGCCCCCGCTTCAGCCCCTAGCATGACTCCACTACTCATCTCCTTGTCGATGGGCACTGGGGTGTGAATTGTTGATGCTGATCTTGCCGGGATCGTAGGAGGAGAGCGGCAGCAGGAGGAGCCACTGAGGGCCACACCTAACACGCCGCCCCCATCGACCATGCCGCCCAGAGGGGCATCACCGGCGAGGACACCCACCACCGGGCCCACACACATGGAGGAAGAGGGGGCCGGCATGGGCGCTGGTGGCTTCGTCCCAGCAACGGACGTTGGCGGGGAGGGAAACACTTCCCAGCTTGGCACGGGTGAGTTGTGTGTTTCCCATTTCTTGTCGCTCGCTGTGTTTTTTTGCTTTTGTTCTGAACCTTGGCCTTGGCCTTGCTTTATCTTCTCTTCTGGCTTCCAGACCTTCCCTCGATGAAACCGGAGGACGTCGACACCGTCATCGAGGAGGTCGACAAGGATGCCGAGGCCGAGGCTGACAAGATTACTGCCGAGGAGGCCGCCAAGACCACCACTGAGGAGGCCGCCAAGGGGCTTGCCGGGGAGGCCGGCAAGGATACTACCAAAGGGGCTGGTGAGGCCGCTACTGGGGAGGCCGACAAGGCTTCCGTCGACGAGGAGGTGGCCAATGACCAACCTTCCTCCCCTCCGGCCCCCGCCCCAGGCAGGTACTTGAAGGTGGGCGACGGCCTGTTCGTCCACCTCCCAGGGACGGCAGGCACCAGGGCGCCGACCGAGGGGGAGTTGTTTGACGACGAGGCGCTCGCCACCACCGGGCTCTAGGTTGTCGACGAATCGAGCCCCGATGACGGTGGTTCCCAAGAGGAGCTACTTCCTCGGGCCATGTGCGCCAACTTTCAGAAACTCCAGGCGCTCCACGGTGCCCGCCTGGACAAGGTGAAATCCAGGATGGCGGCGGTGGACAAGGTGGAGGCAGATCTTGAGGAGCGCGTCACTTAGACGCAAGCCTGGTTTGGCGGGGCCCGGGACGAATTGAAGGCTTTCCAGGATGAGCTGGCTGAGTGCAAGCGGGAGCTCGTCCTGAAGCAGGCCGACGTCAAGAAGGCCCAGGAGCTGGCAATGGAGCAGGCCGCCAAGGATGAGGCTGCTCGGCAATAGCACCAGGCTCTGCTCAACTCCCACGAGGAGGATCTTGCCGCCCGTGAGGAGGCGCTTGCCGCCACACTCCGTGGCAAGGATGAGAAGATTGAGAAGCTAATCGCGCAGCGGACCCAGGAGCTGGAGCAGAAGCACAAGGATGCACTCCGCGCTCTGGCCCTGGACCACGCCGGCAAGGTGAAGGAGCTGGAGGTGGAGCGGGATGGGCTGAAGAAAGAGGTCTTGGAGCTGACGGAGGAGAAGGACACGGCCAACGGCGCTTTGGCAGATGCGCAGGCTGCAGTCCTCGGCAAGGCCGAGCTACTCTCCAAGGCCAACGACTCCATCAATGACCTGAAGCTGAAGCTGGATGGCCTGGAGGGGACGCTTTCGGAGGCCAGGGCTCGTGAGTAGACCCTGAACCAGGCCCTGGAGGACGAGAGGCAGCAGAGGAAGAACGACGCGGCCAACCACGAGGACTATGTGGCCAACGTGGAGCTCTGGATCAGCCGCCTCATCAACGTCGCGGGGAAGCTCACCGCCTAGCTAGCCGTCATGGGCATGCCAGACGTCAGGCTTTCCAAGGACAGGAACATAAGCACCCACGCCAGGCTGACCTTGTTCTTCGAGCGAATCCTCGACGCCCTGGATCAGCTCCACTCCAACCGGGCAACTTATCTGGCCAACGAGGCCCGGAGGCTCTGCTGGGGTGCCCTGACCAAGGTGCTCACCAAGGTGGCGTTCTGGAACCCCACCGTCAAATTCGCCGACGCGCTGGAGAGCTTGCCGGAGGAGGCGGACCTCGCGGCGCTCAAGGAGCGTATCAAGCCCATCATCGAGTGCGTCGACGGAGTCCAGAGGGTGGAGGGCCAGCGCTGGGACTAGGCACCCCGTTTCTCATTGCCGCTGCGAGTTCAAGACCAAGACAATTTATTCTTGAGTTAGAACCGCAACAATTACTTGATGTAACATAACTTTGTAGTACTTTAAGATCAAGCATGCTATCTTTCTGTTAGATCCTTCTTTGTATGTTTGCACCCTACGATTGGTTGGATAAGGCTGCCGGCGCGTAAACCCATGCCGTGGTGCTTTGAGTGCGGATCCTTAGCAGCCTGCCGGGGGGCGCTTGCTGCCGGGCAAACCACCTTGCCGCTCCCAGCGCGGTCGCTTGAACTATCGACTGGACTCGAAACAGAACAAGGGCACTGCTAATAGCGGGTAGGCCACCTTGCCGTTCTCAGCGTGGCCGCTTGAACTGTTGAGCGGGCTCGAAACAGAGCAAGGGCGTTACCAATAGCGGAAGGGTCCCATTGCGTGCAGGTTTCCCATACAAGGAACGAGATCTTTCGAGGAAGACAGACTTATATAAATGAATTTACTCAAAATTTTGCGTGACTTAGCTTTTCGTGGCCATGCGGATGACACCAGAGGGCGGCTGATCGACGTCGCCTTCTCCTCTCGAGCCCTCCCCATGGAAATGTCGATGCGTCGGCTTCAAAACCGGATTCTCACAGCTTGCGCCCCTTCCTGGTGTGCCAAATATGTCGGGGAAACGACACCTATGGGATCACAAAGAATCCCTTCTACGGTTGATAGGGCGCGGGGCTGTGGGAAGAGCGGGATTAGAAGATCAACGCGGGGGAGTTTATCCAGGTTCGGGCCACAAGCGATACGTAATACCCTACTCCTATTGGTGTATGTTTATCTGGTGTTCTTGGGCTTGATATAGAGCGTGCAGGGTCCAAAAAGCGTGAATCCTCTCTCAGTATGCCGCGGGCCTCCTTTTATAGTGAAAGGGGCTGCCACAGTGGCACACATGAGGTGGAAAGTTGTATAGTAGTCGAGTTTATCCCTGGCACCGTAGGACAAAATGCATTTAATGTGCTGCTGACGTGCCCTTCTTGCTTTATTGGGGACGGCAAGGAAGCTCGTCCCACCTGTCGTCGCCTCGCCTTGCTTCAACACGCGTCCAGGCTGACGAGGCGTGTAGTGCCATGCTGGCTAGATGGCTGCTGAGTTGGTGTGGTGGTAGAGTCTTCACGAAGATCTGAACGCCACCACACAGGTGCTTGCTGAGTTGACCTGGGTGCTGCATGCCGCCACGCAGGTGCCTGCCTAGTTGGCGGGCAGGCAGCTGTGTGGGATCGACGATGGAGCCATGGCGTGGGCCTGGCTGCGGCCTCGTAGATGTCCTCGGCAAGAGCCTTGCCGAGGCCCCGGGTAGGATCTTGCCGGGGTCTTGCAGGCGTCCTCGGCAAGGGTCTTGCCGGGGTCTTGTGGGCGTCTCCATCAAGGATCTTGGCGGAGGTCTTCGTTTTCTGGTTCTCATCTAGTCTTGTATGCTCTTGGCCTTCACAAAGATCTACATGCCACCATGGAGGCGCCTCCTGAGCCTTGGTTCAAATGTTGTCGATGGTGTCGGAACTCTTAGGTTCAGGGGTGGCGACCTTGCTGGTGTTGGGCAGGTTGCCCCGGCAAGGCTCTTGCCGGGGCCGTGAAGGCCGCCCCGGCAAGGATCTTGCCGGGGGAGTTCACTTTGCCCCTTCGCTCCTCATGCTTCTTGTCTTGATCATTGCTCTGGTAGTCCAGCGTCCTTGCCTCCTTTGCCCCGCCAAGCATGGTCGTAGGTGCGGCTGCAACTGCTCGCGCACAAGTAAAGGGGTACCAAAAGGACCCCTACTTTTGTACACCGACAAGCGGGCCTTGGGCGTGAACTCCGGTGACGGGACGACGGGGAACAGCGAGATCCTAGACGGAGGAGGTTGGGGCCAGGTGGATCTGGCCGAAGTAGGGGTGGAGGCGGCGGGGCGAGCTCGACGGAGGTCGTCGGCGGTCGGACGAAGCAACAGTGGCAGCAAGGCACGACAGCGCGGGCAAAGCTGCGGGCCAGCACGGTGGCCTCCATGGCCGGCGGTCATGCAGGTTGCGCAAGGTGAAGGGGCGCCGCAGAAACGGAGTCGTCGACGGGCAGAGGAGATCGGGCGCGGGGTCGAGGCGAGTAGGAGAAGCAGGAGGGCGAGGGGCGGGGTTGGCGGCGCGCGACGATGGTTGCGACATCGTTGCCGGCAGCGTCCTTGGTGCGAAACAGGGGAGGCGGACCAGAGGAACAAAGTGGCCGGCGTGCTGCAGAGCCGACATCGGGCATGAGGAGCAGAAGGGAAGGAGGGAAGCAGGGGATCGGCGGGGCATAGCCGGCGACGACGCTCATCGGCGGGAGCAGAGACGGGGTCGCAGCCCCATGGGGATGGAGGTGCTCACAAGCAGGAGAGCTCGGGTGCGAGGCACTGCTGTTCTCTCTCTCTCTGGCAGCACACATAAGGGAGGAAGGGATCGAGAGATGGGGATCGATCGAGGGGGCTAGGGTTAGATAGGGGGTGCAGGAGTTGGGCTGGATCGACTGGGCTGCTGGGAGCAGGCCGAGCTGCGGTAGCTGCGAGGTCCAGCTGGGCTGGCTCTCTTCTCTCTCTCTATTTCAAAGAAACAGAAACTTAGAATAAATGTCGAGAGAGATTAGAGTGGAGTTTGGGCATGGAGTTAATTTTCCTAGACTCACTAAAATGCGCATGGTCCATGAAAAATAGGAGTGGACATGATTGTAAGAATTAAATTCAAAGTCATTTGAATTTAATTCAAATGGTTTGAACAAGGACAAGGAATTAGAAGTGTCAAAAAATGTTCAGAATTTAGGAAGAGCCTCGATAAATGTAAAAAAGAATTGTTGGCAAAGTTTGGAGGTGAAACTTGAAGCAGAAGAGGCATGGAATTAAATTGCAAATGTGTTATCATGATTCCAAAGTAAATGGAATATTTTAATGTAGCTCCCTAATAATAGTAGGAGACTTTGAATATGTTTCAAAGAGAAATCACCATTTGCATATCCCTCAATTTAAATGGATTAGAGATCCATGTCATTTATTTATTTGAGTTGCAAAGATTTAGTGGCATGATTACATGATACAATGCAAATGATGTCATGATGAATGCAGCAAACAAATAAAAACACACGACGATAAGGAAAACATGGAAGGCATCTCGAGCGTCGGTCTCGGGTCGTTACAACTCTCCTCCACTTACAAGAGATCTCGACCTGAGATCTAGGGACGACAAACGGAAGAGGAAGAGAAGAGGTAATACAAAGTTGCTTCTTTGACAAACGAGTGAAATCACGAACCTTGAGAGGCTGAATAGCTTGAAAGAAAGAATACAATAGAGATGAACGAGATTGCAAACACTCCGTTAGCAAAGAGGAACAAGGAACATTACAAGAACCTTGTAGGTTGAAAGACATGAAATAAGCGCTTCACGAACCAAAAGAATATGAAACCACACAGGTATAACGAGGTAGCCAAGGAACAAGAATGATAGAATTTGGACAGCACTCCGGTTGAACATGGAAGGAATGGAACATGAACTTGACAAGATGGGATGATACTTGACGAGAGCAACAACACAACGTCTCCGAAACAAATGAAGAATGTAATGAAAAGAACGGAGAAGAAGCGAACATCTTGTCCACAATGAGTTTGAAGAGCATCCTTACGGAGAAGGGTTGAACGGAGCTGTTGAAAAATCAACAACAAAAATATATGATTCCTGTGGACTTATGGAAAACATCTAAAATTATGAGGTGATGACTGGCCACTAAAGGAAACAATTGCGTGCTTTAGATCGACGAAGAGATGAAAAACTTCTTCCACCAAGATGATAAGGAGATAACTTGGATCATTGATAAGCACCATAATAGCAACATTACTTAGGGAAGGCTTTAGGTGAAATATAACCCAAGATAACTATAATGAAGAGATTGATGGGTTGCAAAGGATCTCCTGAACAAAGAGAAAATGATGGGTTTAAATGTCGCATTCTTAACAACTTGTGAACCTTGAAACAGAAAGGGAAATTGTCAAGAATGACATAACACCACCTCAAAAGATATGGTAGAAATAATTGCACTTCGGGATGCACGATGAAGAATGCTTGAAATCCTCAAACACGAATCTTGATGAACACTTGAACAATGAATTTAATCCTTGATGAACCATCATGTAGAGCCTCTGTCTGCGTTCTGGGAACGGGGGTCCCCAGACTTGCCTGCCTGCGGCTCATGGCGTGGCTCTGCGAGCGGGCCCGTACGGCCCATCTTCACCAGCAAGCTCTCAAGACCCTCGCGAGGGGCCAAGCCTCGTGAGGCGCACGACACAAGACCTCCTCGGGAGTGGCCTCACCAGGCTGGCTTGTCACACCCAATATGCGACCCAATCTGCGAGGAACTCGAAGGTCCGACCAAGGATAGACCCGCATATTGAAACGCTTTTCCAAGGTCGATATCATTGCATCAACATTACATAATAGTTGGGGATACATACAAGGCATACAAATGCCGCAATAATACATCAATACATCAAACACATGATCAACATCCAAGTACGGAAGAAACATAAACAGAAGCTCAAACAACATCCACCCTGCTAGCCCAGGCTGCCGACCTGGATCCTATCCCCTGATCGAAGAAGAAGCAGAAGAAGAACTCCAAAACAAGTAACATCGCTCTCGCGTCATGATCATCGCAAAACCTGAACCTGCAACTGTTGGTGTAGTAATCTGTGAGCCACGAGGACTCAGCAATCCCATTACCATGGGTATCAAGACTAGCAAAGCTTAAAGGGTAAGGAAGGGGTAAAGTGGTGAGGTTGCAGCAGCGACTAAGCAAGTATGGTGGCTAACTTACGCAAATAAGAGCGAGAAGAGAAGCAACGGAATGGTCGTGAAACTAGCAATGATCAAGAAGTGATCCTGAACTCCTACTTACGTCAAACATATCCCAGAAACCCTGTTCACTTCCTGGACTCCGCCGAGAAGAGACCATCACGGCTACACACGCGGTTGATGCGTTTTAATTAAGTGAAGTGTCAAGTTCTCTACAACCGGATGTTAACAAATTCCCATCTGCCACATAACCGCGGGCACGACTTTCGAAAGATAATACCCTGCAGGGGTGTCCCAACTTAGCCCATTATAAGCTCTCACGGTCAACGAAGGATATTCCTACTCCCGGGAAGACCCGATCAGTCTCGGAATCCCGGTTACAAGACATTCCGACAATGGTAAAACAAGACCAGCAAAGCCGCCCGATGTGTGGACAATCCCGATAGGAGTCGCACGTATCTCGTTCTCAGGACACACCGGATGAGCGAAGCGTACTGGTACCGACGTAACCCAAGTTGCCAAGGGATTGTCCCGCACGGTGCTCTAGTTTGGACCAACACTTAGACAAGCACTGGCCCGGGGGGGGGGGGTAAAATAAAGATGACCCTCGGGAGGCGCGACTCCCAAGGGAAAAAAGGCTAGGTGAGGCAAATGTAAAACCAAGGTTGGGCCTTGCTGGAAGAGTTTTATTCAAAGCGAACTGTCAAGAGGGTCCCATAAATCACCCAACCGCATAAGGGACACAAAATCAAGGAACATAACACCGGTATGACGGAAACTAGGGCGACAAGAGTGGAACAAAACACCAGGCATAAGGCCGAGCCTTCCACCCTTTACCAAGTATATAGATGCATTAATTAAATAAGAGATATTGTGATATCCCAACATAAACATAATCCAACATGGAGCAATCTTCATCTTCACCTGCAACTAGCAACGCTATAATAGGGGCTGAGCAAAGCGGTAACATAGCCAAACAACGGTTTGCTAGGAAGGGTGACAAAGGTTAGAGATTCATGGCAATTTGGGAGGCTTGAAGAGCAACTGATCGGTATCGCAGCAAAGCGATAGAACGAAGCAACTAGCATAGCAATGATAGTAGTGAGATCCAAGGTGACGGTCATCTTGCCTGAAATCCCGCTAGGAAGAAGAACGAGTCCATGAAGAAGATGAAGCCACGAAGACGAACAAATCCTCACGATCGCAACGACACGGGAACTATCGAGAAGGAGCACACAACAAGGTAAACACACCACACATGAACAAGGCATGATGCTCAACCAAGTATGACGCATGACAAGACTACATGAAGCTACTCATGGCAAGAGATGATGCATACAAGAACAACTCAACAAAGCAAGTTTAAATGAGGCCGGAAACAACATATAACAATTCCGGTAAGTCCTCATATACAAATTTCGAAATTGGTCCAGATCTGAATAAACCTTATGTTCAAGTTGTTAAACAGCAATTTAAGATGCACCAAGATGATCTACATGAAATTCTAGTCAAGTTACACACAAAGTTCATTAGATTCGGAGGTACGGCCTAGAAGATATGAGCAAAACAAGTCAAGCATGGCATTGATGCAAAATGCATTCAAACATCAGGCAAACACCTCAAATCAAGGATGGAATAATGTAACATGAAACTACATGCAGAACATAGCAAGTTTCATATAGAGCATGCTCAAAACGTAGCAACGGTGCAACACATACACTCCAAACAAGATATAACAACAATCTGTCCAAAACAGCAACTAGGCATCTTGCAAGCATCATGAATATATGCTACAGCACCTCAACATGAAAACAAAAGGCATGGGCATGATGTACAGGTAAAGCATGACAAAACATGAACACTGAGCTATCTCCAGAAATCACTACAACATGCTCAAAATGGCATGACAAGATTGCAAATAATAACAGATCACAGACTTGGCAGAAATTACTGGACATGACAGAAATAACATCAGGTTGCAAAGTTTGGAGCTATCAAACAACATCTACAGGAACATATCATAGGAAAAAAGGCATGGGATGAATCTACTAATTGCATAGAACAAAAGTCCCTGACTGAACATGAGCCAAAAAGGCACAGAAGATATGATGGCGTCCATGGAAATATAGCAAGTTTCATAAACAGATTCAGACTTGGAAGAAAATAACAGGACATGGCAGAAACAACGATAAGTAGGCATGTTGGTGAGCTTGAACCACTCACCACAGAGCATTAAATGGCATGGCAAGGTAACCAACAGTAAGAAGGCATTATTATGAAGCTAAGAATGGCAATACCATAGTCATAGTGTACATGGATCACTAGCAAAACACATGGAAACAACGAACTTCATGGTAACAGGCTGACAGAAACATTATTTAGCAACTTGAGAGCACGATCACAACAAGCTACCTCAGGCTATAAATGCAACTAAGGGCATGGATGGATAGAGAATAACATCAACAACAAAAGATCCTTAGTGAAGATCTCCAGATCATGCAAAGAATGACTTGTAGCAGCAGGTTTATATGGCAAAAAAATATAAAAGACTCGGACTTGGCAAAATCACTGAGTCACGGAAATCAGCAACATCACGGAGGCTACTTTGCATGCTTGTGCTAGTCAGCACAGAGATCTTAAAAATACAAGACTAGCACCACTGTAAAGACGGCATGATGAAGTTCAAAACACATGTAGAGGTCATGCTCATAGGATGCACACACAAAATGCAATGCAAAAGACAATTCACCAAGTTCTGATAACAGACAGCAGTTAACAGCATATAACACTCTTACAATAATGATTAGGGCATCAAGATGACCTCAAACAAGAATGGCACAATGGAACAAAATTAAGAGCATCTCATGGCGAACATTTTGACATATTACGCACGCAAAACCGAGCTATGTGCAAGAATTTATGGTATGGCAAACATGGCAACATGAGAAAAAAATCCTGGGACTTCGCCGGAGAAGGACGGGGACGACTGGCGGGGCTCGGGGACGGCCGGAGAGGCTCGGGGTTGGCCGGATCCGGTCCGGCTCGACCGGATCTGGCCGGCGGGGATGAGGGCGCGGCGGAGGAGGCTTCCGGCGCCGGGCGGAGGCGAGCTCCGGCATGGCGGCGCAGGAGGCGCTCCGGCGCTCAGGAGAAGGCGGGGCCGGGTGGGGCGGCTGCGGCCATGGGCG